>NC_138299.1:46682500-46722500 GCF_965601325.2 Salmo salar
TGCACACACTTTATATAGACTTTCTTTCTACTGTATTATTGACTGTATGTATGTTTGTTTATTCCATGTGTAACTCTGTGTTGTTGTATGTGTCAAACTGCTTGCTTTATCTTGGCCAGGTCGCAGTTGTAAATGAGAACTTGTTCTCAACTAGCCTACCCGGTTAAATAAAGGTGAAATAAATACAAATAAAAAAAACACACACTGTCCCATGAACCAAACCGTTGAGGTCTATATCTATGATTGGGCAAGGCCTCTCACCCCATGGCCTGGGACCTCACATGGCTGGAGAGCTGGCTCTTCTCCAGGGTCAGAGTGGGGGTCAAGTTAAGGCTGACGTCAGGGGTTAAACAGACACGCCCCGTCCTGTCTGACAACCAGGATGGAGAGGGCTGAACGCTCCTCGTTCTCCCAGGCACCAGCCACTCTCCCTGGGGACGGCTGACCACTATTCCCCCTGGTCTGTTGCTGTTGCTCCTCCAGGCTGGTCTGGACTTCAGCGAAGCTCCTGTGGAGAACACAGAGAAAGGAGGTATCATCCACCCTGGCTGCCACCTCTGTATCTAATCCAACACAGTAATAGAGATGCTTCTATCCAAAGCCACTATCCTGGCCTCATGCTCTACCAGCTGGGTCATACAGCACCACATAACTGATCCTCTCCTCCCTCTTCTGCTCCTCTCCTCCGCTCCTCTCCTCTTCTCTCCTCCTCCACTCTCATCCTCTCCTCCACTCTCTCCTCCTCCACTCCCTCCTCTCTCCTCCTCCACTCTCTCCTCCTTCACTCTCTCCTCCACTCCCATCCTCTCCTCCACTCCCATCCTCTCCTCCACTCTCTCCTCCTCTCTCCACTCTCTCCTCCTCTCTCCACTCTCTCCTCCCTCCCACTCTCCCCTCCTCCACTCTCCCCTCCTCCACTCTCATCCTCTCCTCCTCCACTCTCATCCTCTCCTCCTTCACTCTCATCCTCCCTCTCCTCTCCTCCACTCTCTTCTCTCCTCCACTCCACTCTCTTCTCTCCTCTCCTCTCCTCTTCTCCTCCTCTCCTCCTCCACTCTTCTCTCCCCTCCTCCACTCTCTTCTCCTCCACTCTTCTCTCTTCTCCTCCACTCTCTTCTCCTCCACTCTTCTCTCTTCTCCTCCACTCTCTTCTCTCCTCTCCTCCACTCTCTTCTCTCCTCCTCCACTCTCTTCTCTCCTCCTCCACTCTCTCCTCTCTCCTCCTCCACTCTCTCCTCCAACACTCTCCTCCTCCACTCTCTCCTCTCCTCCTCTCTCATCCTCTCATCCTCCACTCTCATCCTCTCACTCACTCTTCTGCTCCTCCACTCTCTCCCTGATGGTTTGTCTGATCCTCCTCTCCCTGCGTCTCTCCTCCTCCTCCTCCCTCTCTCCTGAGCAGGGCATGTTGAGGGTGCCGTACGTTTGTGCTGCCTCTCTGGGTGTCAGCCAGTCCAGAGTGGACACACAGGATACATAGTGGCTCTTCCACCCACCATACTCTCTGTCCCCTGGATTATAGGGCAGGAACCAGCCCCGGCGCACACACCTCACCGACCAAAGACAGTCCTACGGAGAGAGGAGGTGTGTGTGTGGGGGGGGGGTGTAGAGGTCAGTTAACCTCACACACAGTACTAAAGGGAGAAAGAGGAAGAGAGAGAGAGAGGGAGGGAGCGACGGAGAGAAAACGAGCCCTAACCCCTCACCTGTTCAACCAGGACCCTCCAATGCCAGCTGACCTGTGCGGCAGAGCAGAGGTCACGAGGGGTCAGGAATGACATCACATAGAGAGACAGGAACCGTGGTAACATGGAGGTGAAGTCCACGCGCGTCACCGGCACGATCTGCATCAGCCAATCCCTGCAGGACCTTGGCTCACGGAGTCAGAGATTAGAGCCCCTCATGGGAAAAAGTACTACTGAATTACGACACAAGATCAACAGCAAACTAACAAGGTTTTTACTACTGGATTGCTATTGAGATGTGTAGGAAACCAGTGGTGTTTTATGTAACGTTAGTCATTAAAGTGGTAATGAGTGATACATTGGTGTATCTCCTGACCCCTTCTGTCTCAGCCTCCAGTATTTATGCTGCAGTAGTTTATGTGTCGGGGGGCTAGGGTCAGTCTGTCACATCTGGAGTATTTCTCTTGTCTTTTCCGGTGTCCTGTGTGAATTTAAATATGTTCTCGGAGGACCTGAGCCCGAGGACCATGCCTCAGGACTACCTGGCTTGATGGCTCCTTGCTGTCCCCAGTTCACCTGGCTGTTCTGCCTGCGGCTATGGAACCCTGACCTGTTCACCGGACGTGCTACCTGTCCCAGACCTGCTGTTTTCAACTCTCTAGAGACAGCAGGAGCGGTAGAGATACTCTCAAAGATCGGCTATGAAAAAGCCAACTGACACTTACTCTTGTGTTACTGACTTGTTGCACCCGCGACAACTACTATGATTATTATTATTTGACCATGCTGGTCATTTATGAACATTTGAACATCTAGGCCATGTGCTGTTATAATCTCCACCCGGCACAGCCAGAAGAGGACTGGCCACCCCTCATAGCCTGGTTCCTCTCTAGGTTTCTTCCTAGGTTTTGGCCTTTCTAGGGAGTTTTTCCTAGCCACCGTGCTTCTACACCTGCATTACTTGCTGTTTGGGGTTTTAGGCTGGGTTTCTGTACAGCACTTTGAGATATCAGCTGATGTAAGAAGGGCTATATAAATACATTTGATTTGATTTGATTGGGACATATATTTCCTGTTTCAATCCCTACATCATTCTTCCTTAATGACTACTGTGTAACTACTGAGCGTTTGGGTGTCAACTACTTAAAACCTACACAATTCCTACATGTTTTACTATTGAATTACTACACAATGCCTACACATTACCGCTGTATCATACTCAATTCCTACATGTTCATCACACAATAAATAAACTTACAAACTTAATTGTAATTGTTTTAATTTCATTCATTACATTTAATAAATTCATTACAACATTTTAATCCATTTGAGGCCTTGTGTTCATTCAGCTTTGACTTAAGCATCCTGATCCTCTTCCAACTCGTAACCTTTCAGAAAATATAGACGAGCACAAGAGACAACCAACTTTAAGCCATTATCAATCATCTGCTAACAGAGGTCAAAGTGCGTTTGGAAAGTATTCAGAACCCTTGACTTTTTCCACATTTTGTTACATTACATCCTCATTCAAAAAAAATAATGTTTTTAATTCGTCAATCTACACACAATACCCCATAATGACAAATGAAAAACAGGTTTTTATACATTTTTGCTAATTTATCACATTTACGTAAGTATTCAGACCCTTTACTCAGTACTTTGTTGAAGCACCTTTGGCAGTGATCACAGCCAGGAGTCTTCTTGGGTATGATGCTACAAGCTTGGCACACCTGTATTTGGGGAGTTTCTCCCATTCGTCTCTGTAGATCCTCTCAAGCGCTGTCAGGTTGGATGGAGTGTCGCAGCTATTTTCAGGTCTCTCAAGAGATGTTCGATCAGGTTCAAGTCCGGGCTCTGGCTGGGCTACTCAAGGACATTCACAGTCTTGTCCCGAAGCCACTCTTGCGTTGTCTTGGCTGTGTGCTTAGGGTCGATGTCCTGTTGGAAGGTGAACCTTCACCCCCAGTCTGAGTTCCTGAGAGCTCTGGAGTAGGTTTTCATCAAGGATCTCTCTGTACTTTGCTCCATTAATCTTTCCCTCGATCCTGACTAGTTTCCCAGTCCCTGCTGCTGAAAAACATCCCCACAGCATGATGCTGCCACCACCATCCTTAGGGATGGTGCCAGGTTGGTGCTAGGTTTCCTCCAGGCGTGACACTTTGAAATCTTTGACCTGAATGCCATCTTGGTTTCATCAGATCAGAGAATCTTGTTTCACATGGTCTCAGAGTCCTTTAGGTGACTTTTAGCAAACTCCTTGCGAGCTGCCATGTGCATTTTACTGAGGAATGTCTTCCGTCTGGCCACTCTACCATAAAGGCATGATTGGTGGAGTGCTGCAGAGATGGTTGTCCTTCTGGAAGGTTCTCCCATATCTGGAGTTCTGTCAGAGTGACCATTGGGTTCTTGGTCACCTCCCTGACCAAGGCCCTTTTCCCCCGATTGTTCAGTTTGGCCAGGTGGCCAGCTCTATGAAGAGTCTTCGTGGTTCCAAATTTCTCCATTTAAGAATCCATCAGGTTGAAGGAATTGTCTACATGGCCACCGTGTTCTTGGGGACCTTCAATGCTTGCAGAATTTTTTTGGTACCCTTCCCCAGATCTGTGCCTCGACACAATCCTGTCATCGGTGCTCTATGGACAATTCCTTCAACCTGATGGATTCTGTTAAAATGTAACATGTTTCAAGTTAAACTGTAGTTTGTTTTGTATCCTGTTTAGTGAATGATTACTGTGAGTATTAATAGAGTTTAGACCATGAAATTGTGTGTATGCTAATTTAAAAAAGGTTGACCTAAATCAGATAATTGCCTAGGATCAGAGAGAAGGGTCAGGCCCAGAATGAAGATGGACGGGTTGTGATTCTGACTTCTAGCTAGACAAAGAGAGGACCATGGACATTCCACAGGGGAAAGGAGGGAAACTCATTGGGGTAATAAAAGGTATAGCTGGGGAGGTGACGCCTATAAGGGAAGAGTATATAATGTGTTATGAGCTTTCTAAATGTATGCACTCAGCTGACTGTATCCTTGGTATTAAACACTTGAAACTTCTCTTGAGCTTTTGGTCTCAATTCCTTATTGCAAAGAGGTTCCAATAGCATTTTTCTTTTTAACAGACCTCATGGCTTGGTTTTTGCTCTGACATGCACTGTCTACTGTGGGACCTTATATAGACAGGTGTGTACCTTTCCAAATCATGTCCAATCAATAGAATTTACCACAGGTGGACTCCAATCAAGTTGTAGAAACATCTCAAGGATGATCAATGGAAACAGGATGCACCTGAGCTCAATTTCGAGTCTCATAGCAAAGTGTCTGAATACTTACGTAAATAAGGTATTACTGTTTTTTATATATACACACACATTTGAAAAATTTCAAAAAAACCTGTGTTTGCGATTATGGGGTATTGTGTGTAGATTGATGAGAAAAAAGAAATTATTTAATTGATTTTAGAAGAAGGCTGTAACGTAACAAAATGTGGAAAAAGTCAAGGGGTCTGAATACTTTCCGAATGCACTGTAAGACAACACAATCTTACCAACAATGGCCTCCAGTCTTATGTCAAGGGCCTCCTTGGCAACAGGTCAAAAGAGGTAAGTAGAATGGGTAAGTATATTAACATGAAAATACTGTACATTTGCATACAAACACACACACTTATGCATGCATGATGAAAACAGAGGCTATATAGCACAGGAGGTTGGTGGCAACCTTAATTAGGGAGGACAGGCTCGTGGTAATGGCTGAGTTCCATCTGTTTGATGCCATTCCATTCGCTAATTTCCAGCCGTTATTTATGAGCCGTCCTCCACTCAGCAGCCTCCACTGTTACATAGGAACATTTCAATGGGGCTAGCAAACAGCTAGGCTAAACACAATATATCTCTATGAAAAACGGCTAAGACCATTTGGCTAGCAATCTTTTTGATGTGGTAACAAGTTATATAAACGGCTAAACAATGACATGACAGAATTCATATAACATAAAGGAAAGTTAAACTTACAGATGGTGCCAGCATAATTAGGGTTATGAAAGACAGGATGGCAAAGGATGGAAAATGATTACATTCGGGATTGTCAAACAGTAGCTAGCTAACAACGACCAACTACTTCCTATTTTGTCTTCTTCGGTGGTCAAGAGCACAGGAAGTGCAGCCACGAGCTGCCAAACTCTACTGATCACTACTGAAAAACTGGTGTAGTCTGCCTGTAGTGTTTTGACTACTTATTCACAAAACAAACAAGTAGTAAAAATCTCTACATGATTACTACTGGAAACACTACTATTTTCCCTCTGAAAACCACAAAACTCTACTTGTGTATCTTGAGTATACTGCATAAAACTACACATTCACTAGAGAACACCTACACATCTCTAAATAGTCACTACCGCATGAATAGGTTGTGTGCAGTAATTCAGTAGTACTTTTACATGAGGGAGATTCAGTAGTACTTTTACATGAGGGAGACGAGAACACCAAAACACCAGGGATGTGTGTTAATTCTGTACACTGATATAACGAAGTGAGCTGATTCCCTTGTCCCCTGCATATATATGGGGTCTATTTAACTATAGCCTAGGACTATCTATCTATCTATCTATCTATCCATACATCCATACATACATTACATACACTGCTCAAAAAAATAAATGGAACACTTAAACAACACATCCTAGATCTGAATGAAAGAAATAATCTTATTAAATACTTTTTTCTTTACATAGTTGAATGTGCTGACAACAAAATCACATAAAAATAATCAATGGAAATCCAATTTATCAACCCATGGAGGTCTGGATTTGGAGTCACACTCAAAATGAAAGTGGAAAACCACACTACAGGCTGATCCAACTTTGATGTAATGTCCTTAAAACAAGTCAAAATGAGGCTCAGTAGTGTGTGTGGCCTCCACGTGCCTGTATGACCTCCCTACAACGCCTGGGCATGCTCCTGATGAGGTGGCGGATGGTCTCCTGAGGGATCTCCTCCCAGGCCTGGACTAAAGCATCCGCCAACTCCTGGACAGTCTGTGGTGCAACGTGGCGTTGGTAGATGGAGCGAGACATGATGTCCCAGATGTGCTCAATTGGATTCAGGTCTGGGGAACGGGCGGGCCAGTCCATAGCATCAATGCCTTCCTCTTGCAGGAACTGCTGACACACTCCAGCCACATGAGGTCTAGCATTGTCTTGCATTAGGAGGAACCCAGGGCCAACCGCACCAGCATATGGTCTCACAAGGGGTCTGAGGATCTCATCTCGGTACCTAATGGCAGTCAGGCTACCTCTGGCGAGCACATGGAGGGCTGCGCGGCTCCCCAAAGAAATGCCACCCCACACCATGACTGACCTACCGCCAAACCGGTCATGCTGGAGGATATTGCAGGCAGCAGAACGTTCTCCACGGCGTCTCCAGACTCTGTCACGTCTGTCACGTGCTCAGTGTGAACCTGCTTTCATCTGTGAAGAGCACAGGGCGCCAGTGGCAAATTTGCCAATCTTGGTGTTCTCTGGCAAATGCCAAACGTCCTGCACGGTGTTGGGCTGTAAGCACAACCCCCACCTGTGGACGTCGGGCCATCATACCACCCTCATGGAGTCTGTTTCTGACCGTTTGAGCAGACACATGCACATTTGTGGCCTGCTGGAGGTCATTTTGCAGGGCTCTGGCAGTGCGCCTCCTGCTCCTCCTTGCACAAAGGCAGAGGTAGCGGTCCTGCTGCTGGGTTGTTGCCCTCCTACGGCCTCCCCACGTCTCCTGATGTACTGGCCTGTCTCCTGGTAGCGCCTCCATGCTCTGGACACTACGCTGACAGACACAGCAAACCTTCTTGCCACAGCTCGCATTGATGTGCCATCCTGGATGAGCTGCACTACCTGAGTCACTTGTGTGGGTTGTAGACTCCGTCTCATGCTACCACTAGAGTGAAAGCACCGCCAGCATTCAAAAGTGACCAAAACATCAGCCAGGAAGCATAGGAACTGAGAAGTGGTCTGTGGTCCCCACCTGCAGAACCACTCCTTTATTGGGGGTGTCTTGCTAATTGCCTATAATTTCCACCTGTTGTCTATTCCATTTGCACAACAGCATGTGAAATTTATTGTCAATCAGTGTTGCTTCCTAAGTGGACAGTTTGATTTCACAGAAGTGTGATTGACTTGGAGTTACATTGTGTTGTTTAAGTGTTCCCTTTATTTTTTTGAGATATATATATATACACACACATACACACACACACACTATAGGACTAGTAGATGGGACTATTTGAGCAGACAGACAGCCTGTTCAATATACAGGGCTGTTATATACAGTACATACAAAGAGATATATATATTTATTTATTTATTTATTTGGGTTTTTAACCAAGGAACGCATTTGTTCTCTGCTTTACTGTTTGAACTCCCATCATGGCTGTCATCTATTTTGTTAATTCATTTTCCTGTAAAGTGACATCGTGTTGCATCTGTGTCTGAAATGTGCTGTATAAATAAAGTTTGATTTGATTTGCAGTGTCTGCTGGTGTGATTAATTTCTCACAAGAGTAAAGTATTCAACGGTGGTGCTAATGTAAACGAGCAAGCTTATAGCGGCGATAAAATATTGCAGCACCGTGAACAGCGACAGAATAGGACCCCGATATTAGTAGACTTTCATAAGCACAAGACAGTGAAAAGTGGCCTTCTCAGATGAAGCTGAAAGGCACACCGAGGTAACACTACTTAAATGGTAAAGAGAAGCCCCTGATATTGACAATAATTTAAATTACTATTTCACTAAAGTGGAACAACTCAGAAGTTAAATGACAACACTGAACAGTGAACGAACCATCAAGCAGGGAATGCGTCAATACAGGACTAAAATCAAATCCTACTATACCGGCTCTGATGCTCGTCGGATGTGGCATGGCTTGAAAACTATTACGGACTACAAAGGGAAACCCAGCCCCGAGCTTCCCAGTTATACAAGCCTACCAGACGAGCTAAATGCCTTTTATGCTCGCTTCGAGGTAAGCAACACTGAAGGATGCACGAGAGCACCAGCTGTTCTAGATGACTGTGTGATAACGCTCTCAGTAGCCGATGTGGGCAAGACCTTTAACCTGTTAGGGCTAGGGGGCAGCATTGACACGGCTGGATAAAAAACATACCCGATTTAATCTGGTTACCACTCCTACTCAGTAACTAAAATATGCATATACTTATTACATATGGATAGAAAACACCCTAAATTTTCTAAAACTGTTTGAATGGTGTCTGTGAGTATAACAGAACTCAAATGGCAGGTCAAAACCTGAGAGATTCCTTTACAGGAAGTGGCCTGTCTGACCATTTCTGGAACTTCTTTGCCATCTCTATCATTTACTAAGGATCTCTGCTCTAACGTGACACTTCCCACGTCGTCCATAGGCTCTCAGAGCCCGGGAAAAAAGAGAATGTCGTCATTCCAGCCCCAGGCTGAAACACATTATCGCCTTTCTCAAGTGGCCCATCAAGAGACACTAGCTTATGCGCGTGACCCCGACCGCCCCCGCCTTTGGGATTTTTTCCTCTGTTTGCCGAAAAGGAGATTCCCTGTCGGAATTTTATCGCTTTTCTACGAGAAAAATGACGTAAAAATTGATTTTAAACAGCGGTTGACATGCTTCGACGTACGGCAATTGAATACTTTGAATTTTATTGTCAGGAATTGCGCCAAGCGCGCGACACTTCTTTACTATTTCGGATAGTGTCTGGAACGCACGAACAAAACGCCGCTATTCGGATATAACGATGGATTATTTTGGACCAAACCAACATTTGTTATTGAAGTAGACGTCCTGGGTGTGCATTCTGACGAAGACAACAAAAGGTAATGACATTTTTATAATAGTAAATATGATTATGGTGAGTGCTAAACTTGCCGGGTGTCTAAATAGCGAGCCCGTGATGCCTGGGCTATGTACTTAGAATATTGCAAAATGTGCTTTCACCAAAAAGCTATTTTAAAATCGGACATATCGAGTGCATAGAGGAGGTCTGTATCTATAATTCTTAAAATAATTGTTATGCTTTTTGTGAACGTTTATCGTGAGTAATTTAGTAAAATGTTAGCGAATTCCCCGTAAGTTTGCGGGGGGTATGCTAGTTCTGAACGTCACATGCTAATGTAAAAAGCTGGTTTTTGATATAAATATGAACTTGATTGAACAAAACATGCATGTATTGTATAACATAATGTCCTAGGGTTGTCATCTGATGAAGATCATCAAAGGTGAGTGCTGCATTTAGCTGTCTTCTGGGTTTTGGTGACATTATATGCTGGCTTGAAAAATGGGTGTCTGATTATTTCTGGCTTGGTACTCTGCTGACATAATCTAATGTTTTGCTTTCGTTGTAAAGCCTTTTTGAAATCGGACAGTGTGGTTAGATTAACGAGAGTCTTATCTTTAAATGGCTGTAAAATAGTCATATGTTTGAGAAATTGAAGTAATATGATTTTGAAGATTTTGAAAATCGCGCCACAGGATGGCAGTGGCTGTTACGTAGGTGGGACGAATTCGTCCCGCCGGTCCCATAGAGGTTAAACAGGTCAACATTGACAAAACCGCGGGGCCAGACGGATTACCAGGACATTTACTCAAAGCATGCGCGGAACAACTGGCAAGTGTCTTCACTGACATTTTCAACCTCTCCCTGACCGAGTCTGTAATACATACATGTTTCAAGCAGACCACCAGAGTCCCTGTGCCCAAGGAAGCGAAGGTAACCTGCCCAAATGATTACCGGCCCGTAGCACTCGGTAGCCATGAAGTGCTTTGAAAGGCTGGTGGCTCACATCAACAGCATCCTCCCGGATACCCTAGACCGACTCCAATTCGCATTCTGCACCAACAGATCCACAGATGACGCAATCTCAATTGCACTCCACACTGCCCTTTCCCACCTGGACAAAAGGAACACCTATGTGAGAATGCTGTTCATTGACTACAGCTCAGCGTTCAACACCATAGTGCCCACGAAGCTCATCAGTAAGCTAAGGACCCTGGAACTAAACACCTCCCTCTGCAACTGGATCCTAGACTTCCTGACAGGCCACCCCCAGGTGGCAAGGGTAGGCAACAACATGTTTGCCATGCTGATCCTCAACATTGGGGCCCCTCAGGGGTGTGTACTTAGTCCCCTCCTGTACTCCCTGTTCACCCATGACTGCGTGGCCAAACACGACTTCAACACTATCATTAAGTTTACTGACGACATAAAAGTGGTAGGCCTGATCACAGACAATGAGACAGCCAATAGGGAGGAGGTCAGAAAACTGGCAGTGTGGTGCCAGGATAACAACCTCTCCCTCAATGTGAGCAAGACAAAAGGAGCTGATCATAGACTACAGGAAAAGGCGGGCCGAACAGACCCCCATTAACATCAATGGGGCTGTAGTGGAGCGGGTCGAGAGATTCAAGTTCCTTGGTGTCCACATCACCAACAAACTATCATGGTCCAAACACACCAAGACAGTCGTGAAGAGGGTACGACAAAACCTTTTCCCCCTCAGGAGACTGAGAAGATTTGGTATGGGTCCCCAGATCCACAAAAAGTTCTACAGCTGCACCATCGAGAGCATCCTGACTGGTTGCATCACTGCCTGGTATGGCAACTGCTCGGCATCTGACCGTAAGGCGCTGCAGAGGGTAGTGCGTACTGCCCAGTACATCACTGGGGCTAAGCTTCCTGCCATCCAGGACCTATATAATAGGAGGTGTCAGAGGAAAGCCCATAAAATTGTCAGAGACTCCAGTCACCCAAGACATAGACTGTTTTCTCTGCTACCGCACGACAAGTGGTACCGGAGCGCCAAGACTTGGGACTAAAAGGCTTCTTAACAGCTTCTACCTCCAAGCCATAAGACTGCTGAACAATTAATCAAATGGCCACCGGACTATTTACATTGACCCCGTCCCCCCTCCATTTGTTTTGTACACTGCTGCTACTCGCTGTTTATTATCTAAGCATAGTCACTTCACCCCTACCTACATGCACAAATTACCTCAACTAACCTGTACCCCCGCACACTGACTTGGTATCGGTACTCCCTGTATATTGCCTCGTCGTTATGTTACTTTTTACTTTTATTTATTTGGTAAATATTTTCTTAACTCTTCTTGAACTGCACTGTTGGTTAAGGGCTTGTAAGTAAGCATTTCACGGTAAGGTCTACACTTGCTTTATTCGGCACATGTGACAAATAACGTTTGATTTGATTTCCCATCTGTACAAAAGGAAAACGTATGTGAGAAGGCTCTTCATTGACTACAGCTCAGCGTTCAACACCGTAGTGCCCTCCATGCTCACCACTAAGCTATGGACCCTGGGTATGAACATCTCCCTCTGCAACTGGATCCCGGACTTCCTGACGAGCCGCACCCAGGTGACAGATGATTGGTTAAAATTCATGGATAATAAGATGATAGTTGGAGCTGTAGTGTTATATTTCAGTGCATCCTTTGATGTAATTGATCATAAATTGTTATAGAAGAAACTTACTTGCTATGACTTTACATGACCTGCCATTACATGGTTGAAGAGTTAATTATCCAACAGAACCCAGAAAGTGTTCTTCAATGAAAGCTTCTTTAAAATCAGATATGTACAGTGCGGTGTCCCTCAGGGCAGTTGCCTTGGGCCGTTACCATTCTCTATTTTTGTTTTTTAAATTATTTTTTACAAATTATTTGCCACTGGTCTGACACAAAGCTAGAATGATTATGTATGTGGATGATTCCACATACTGAAATTCTAAATAAGGAGTTACAGTCAGTATCAGAACGGGTGATTAATAAATAAACTGGTCTTAAACAAATCTAAAATCATTGGCTTTGGTGTAAAACATTCCCTAAGACCACAATTGGAGTTGTGCATAAAGAGTGTGACCATTGAGCAACTTGAGGAAGCTAAACTCCTAGGTATAACATTGGATGGTCAATTAGCATGGTCAAGTCACATTGACAGAACAGCATGCCTTGCCCTTAACTGCACATACAGAACTAACAACATGCCAGTCTTTCCTGGTTGAGAGTTGACGAGAGATGAACTGCTTCTCTTCTAGATTTAATGAGAAATGTTACTGTGATGAAAATCTCAGATTGAGCTGAATGTTATTGATTGTGCAGACAAACACCCATACATACCCCACAAGACATGCCACCATGGGTCTCTTCACAGTCCCCATGTCCAAAACGAATTCACGGCAACCCATAGTATTATACAGAGTCATGATCGCATGGAACTCCCATCTCCAATTACTCAAGCAAACAGCAAAATTACCTTTTAAAAAAATGATTAAACAACATTTCATAGCACGGCAGGGACTGTGAGGGGACCCACACACACACGACACTAACACAATATTTGTTTATTTTTTATTATTGTTTGTATATCATTGTATTTGAAATGTTTGTGACGGTCCATGTCTATCAGTGTATCAGTGTTTTGTTACTTGTCATATTTTGTGTTTTTTTTGTGGACCCCAGGAAGAGTAGCTGCTGCTTCTACAAAAGCTAATGGGGATCCAGATAAACCATAACAATAGGCCTGTCTGTCAGAAGTGCTTACTTGAGCTGGGAGTTGGAGCATTGTGACAGCAGAGCCTGGAGGAAGAGTTCTCTCTGGCGGTCAGTCCAAAGGTCAAACCAGTGAAACACCAGGGTCGTCCGCTCCTCAAACAACTGACACATCATAGAAAAAGATGTAGGCTACATTAACTTACATGTATCTTTATGCTCACAAACCAACACACACCCCCCTACCCGGAGACACACACACCCACCCACACAGCCTACCCCGAGACACACACACCCACCCACACAGCCTACCCCGAGGCAGACACACACACACCCTACCCCGAGACAGACACACACACACACACACAGCCTACCCCGAGACAGACACACACACACACACAGCCTACCCCGAGACACACACACACACACAGCCTACCCCGAGGCACACACACACACACAGCCTACCCCGAGACACACACACACACACACACACACACACACACACACACACAGCCTACCCAGAGACACACACACAGCCTACCCAGAGACACACACACACACACACACACAGCCTACCCAGAGACACACACACACACACACACAGCCTACCCAGAGACACACACACACCACACACACACACACACACACACACACACACAGCCTACCCAGAGACACACACACACACACAGCCTACCCAGAGACACACACACACACACACACAGCCTACCCAGAGACACACACACACACACACACACACACACACACACACACACACACAGCCTACCCAGAGACACACACACACACACAGCCTACCCAGAGACACACACACACACACACACAGCCTACCCAGAGACACACACACACAGCCTACCCAGAGACACACACACACAGCCTACCCAGAGACACACACACACACACAGCCTACCCAGAGACACACACACACACACAGCCTACCCAGAGACACACACACACACACAGCCTACCCAGAGACACACACACACACACACACACACACACACACACACACACACACACACGCCTACCCCGAGACACACACACAGCCTACCCCGAGACACACACACACACACACTACCCAGCCACACACCCGACACACACACACTACCCAGCACCACGCACGACACACACACACACACAGCCTACCCAGAGACACACACACACACACACACAGCCTACCCAGAGAAACACACACACACACACACACAGCCTACCCAGAGAAACACACACACACACACACAGCCTACCCAGAGACACACACACACACACACACACACAGCCTACCCAGAGACACACACACGCCTACCCCGAGACACACACACACGCCTACCCCGAGACACACACACACACACACACACTACCCAGACACACACACACTACCCAGACACACACACACACACACACACTACCCAGAGAGACACACACACACTACCCAGAGAGACACACACACACACACACAGCCTACCCAGAGAAACACACACACACACACACAGCCTACCCAGAGACACACACACACACACACACAGCACACCCAGCCTACCCAGACACACACACACACACACACACAGCCTACCCAGAGCCACACACACACACACACACACAGCCTACCCAGAGACACACACACACACACAGCCTACCCAGAGACACACACACAAACACACACCCACACAGCCTACCCCGTGGCACACACACACACACACACACCCACACAGCCTACCCCGAGACACACACACACACACACACACAGCCTACCCCGAGCACACACACACACACACACACACACACACACACACACACAGCCTACCCCGCGACACACACACACAGCCTACCCCGACACACACACACACACCCACACAGCCTACCCCGAGAAACACACATACAGCCTACCCCGAGACACACACACACACACACCCACACAGCCTACCCCGAGACACACACACACACACCCACACAGCCTACCCCGAGACACACACACCCACCTAGCCTACCCCGAGACACACACACACCCACCCACCAGCCTACCCCGAGACACACACACACACTACCCAGACACACACACACACACACACACTACCCAGACACACTACCCAGACACACACACACACACACACACACCCAGAGACACACACACACACACACACTACCCAGAGACACACACACACACACACACACACTACCCAGAGACACACACACACACACACACTACCCAGAGACAGACACACACACACACACTACCCAGAGACACACACACACACACACACACCCAGAGCACACACACACACACACACACACACTACCCAGAGACACACACACACACACTACCCAGAGACAGACACACACACACACACACACTACCCAGAGACACACACACACACACACACACTACCCAGAGCACACACACACACACACACACACTACCCAGAGACACACACACACACACACACACTACCCAGAGACACACACACACACACACACACTACCCAGAGACACACACACACACACACACACACAGACTACCCAGAGACACACACACACACACACACACACACACTACCCAGAGACACACACACACACACACTACCCAGAGACAGACACACACACACACACACACTACCCAGAGACACACACACACACACTACCCAGAGACAGACACACACACACACACACTACCCAGAGACAGACACACACACACACACACTACCCAGAGACAGACACACACACACACACACTACCCAGAGACACACACACACACACACACACACACACTACCCAGAGACACACACACACACACACTACCCAGAGACACACTACCCAGAGACACACACACACTACCCAGAGACACACTACCCAGAGACACACACACACTACCCAGAGACACACACACACTACCCAGAGACACACACACACTACCCAGAGACACACACACACTACCCAGAGACACACACACACACACACACACACACACACTACCCAGACACACACACACACACACTACCCAGAGACAGACACACACACACACACACTACCCAGAGACAGACACACACACACACACTACCCAGAGACACACACACACACACACACACACACACTACCCAGAGACACACACACACACACACACACACACACTACCCAGAGACACACACACACACACACTACCCAGAGACACACACACACACACACTACCCAGAGACAGACACACACACACACTACCCAGAGACACACACACACACACTACCCAGAGACAGACACACACACACACACACACTACCCAGAGACAGACACACACACACACACACACTACCCAGAGACAGACACACACACACACACACACTACCCAGAGACAGACACACACACACACACTACCCAGAGACACACACACACACACACACTACCCAGAGACACACTACCCAGAGACACACACACACTACCCAGAGACACACACACACTACCCAGAGACACACACACACTACCCAGAGACACACACACACACACACACACACACACACACACACACACACACACACACACACACTACCCAGAGACAGACACACACACACACTACCCAGAGACAGACACACACACACACACACACTACCCAGAGACAGACACACACACACACACACACACTACCCAGAGACAGACACACACACACACACTACCCAGAGACACACACACACACACACACTACCCAGAGACACACACACACACTACCCAGAGACACACACACACACACACACACACACACACTACCCAGAGACACACACACACACACACACTACCCAGAGACACACACACACACACACTACCCAGAGACAGACACACACACACACTACCCAGAGACAGACACACACACACACTACCCAGAGACAGACACACACACACACACACACTACCCAGAGACAGACACACACACACACACACACACTACCCAGAGACAGACACACACACACACACACACTACCCAGAGACAGACACACACACACACACACACTACCCAGAGACAGACACACACACACACACACACTACCCAGAGACAGACACACACACACACACTACCCAGAGACACACACACACACACACTACCCAGAGACACACTACCCAGAGACACACACACACTACCCAGAGACACACTACCCAGAGACACACACACACTACCCAGAGACACACACACACTACCCAGAGACACACACACACTACCCAGAGACACACACACACACACACACACACTACCCAGACACACACACACACACACACACTACCCAGAGACACACACACACACACACAACCCAGAGACACACACACACACACACACACTACCCAGACACACACACACACTACCCAGAGACACACACACACACACACACACTACCCAGAGACACACACACACACACACACACACACACACACTACCCAGAGACACACACACACACACACACACACACACTACCCAGAGACACACACACACACACACACACACACTACCCAGAGACACACACACACACACACACACACACACACACACTACCCAGAGACACACACACACACACACTACCCAGAGACACACACACACACACACACTACCCAGAGACACACACACACACACACACACACACACTACCCAGAGACACACACACACTACCCAGAGACACACACACACTACCCAGAGACACACACACACTACCCAGAGACACACACACACACACACACACACACACACACACACACACACACTACCCAGAGACACACACACACACACACACACAGTCTACCGAGACACGAGCATAGCCCAAGGGGCTTGAAGCAATGGGTCAGCTGGCCCCAGAGTAATTGTGCTCAAGGGCACAATGGCAGGGTCGCAGAATGCTTCTTTTTTTCGTTGCAAAAATATAGTAGCCTAGAATGAATAGATGTACAAATTATATGGGATTTTGTGGCTCAGTTGGTAGAGCATGGTGCTACCAACGCTGGGTTATGGGTTCGATTCCCACAGGGCACCAGTACAAAAATGCATGCACTCACTACTGTAAGTCACCTCTTCTAAATTTCTCAAATGTAAATATGTTTTCGTAAGGAAGATCAAGGTGGTGGAAAACCATGACAAAAAGAAAAGGAGAAAGGAAAATGATTGCCTGTCTTCTCTCACTTGGCTGACCTGGTGGTTGGAGGTCTTGTTCGTGATGGGGGTCCAGGCACTGAAGTGGGTGTTGGCTGTCCCTGTGACCGAGCTGCGATGCCTCAGGGCCGACCGGGGTTGGTAGTCTGTCCCGCTCAGTTGCCACTGTGTCACGCTGTGAGGACCTGCGTTAGGACCAGGACTGGACCGAATGGTCAGATCCACGGATGTCATTTTATGGGTGATTTGGGCCAGTTGAGGATACTACCCCACTACGCTCTGTTTCATTTAAATCGATAGCCTACTTGTGGGTAGCCTTTTATATGCGATTGTTTGTGTGGTTCAAATTCAGTCTTTTAACAAAGTGCGGTAAAATCTTCTTCAGTCAATAGTCCAGTTAAAAACGTGATAATACAATGATACAGCGGTGATAATTTACCTGCGTTTCAAAACTGGCCGGTCAAGGAGGTCCTATGCAATGTAATTTCTAAAATTATTACAATGTATTAACCTACTCTCCTTCCTCACAATTCCTCCCTCTCCCTGCCCGGTCTCCTTAGAGACGGAATAACAAAAACAAGAGCACAAGGCGCATGCAGCATTCCCACACACACCCCCACGGCAGCGGTCCCTGTTCACCGACCTTCTCATCCAATGGGTTCTGAAGAGGTGACAAGAACGGACACGAGGAATACATATCAGATTCGGAGTGTCGGGTTCCTACAGTGGGCCCGACACTCCGTGACAGAGGCTTTGGTTACCGAGTAGTCTAGGCTGCTTGGTCAACAGGATCGGCCTGTGAACTGCACATGATCTGATCTGTCACGGATAGGTTACGACACAAACAATCATTTGCTGAAATACATTACTTGTGGGCGCAGCAAAAGTAAGTGGACATTATTTCCCATGAAGGGAATTTCAAGTCATGGACATTATTAAGATGTGCACAAAGAGTATCACCAGGTGAAAACATACATTATTTATTTAAACCTTTAACTAGGTTAAGAACTAATTCTTATTTACAATGAAGGCCTACCAAAAGGCCTCCTGCGGGGATGGGGGCTGGGATTAGAATGTTTCATTTGTAATTACATGTTTTGTTTTTTAATATAGGAAAAAACACAGACAAGAGATCTAAGACAACACAGCATGGTAGCAACACAACAGCATGGTAGCAACACAACATAACACAGCATGGTAGCAACACAACATAACACAGCATGGTAGCAACACAACATAACACAGCATGGTAGCAACACAACAACACAACATGGTAGCAACACAACACGACAACATGGTAGCAACAACATGGTAGAAACACAACAGCATGGTAGAAACACAACATGGTAGCCCACAACAGGAGCAACACAACATGGTAGCAACAATAACACAGCATGGTAGCAACACAACATGGTAGAAGACAACAGCATGGTAGAAACACAACAAAACAGCATGGTAGCAGAACAACACAGCATGGTAGCTGCACAAAACATGGTACAAACATTTTTGGGCACAGACAACAGCACAAAGGGCAAGAAGGTAGAGACAACAATACATCACACAAAGCAGCCTCAACGGTCAGTAGGAGTGTCCATGATTGAGTCTTTGAATGAAGAGATGAAGATGAAACTGTCCAGTTTGAGTGTTTGTTGCAGCCCGTTCTAGTCGCTAACTGCAGCGAACTGAAAAGAGGAGCGACCCAGGGATGTGTGTGCTTTGGGGACCTTTAACAGAATGTGACTGGCAGAACAGGTGTTGTATGTGGAGGATGAGGGCTGCAGTAAATATCTCAGATAGGGGGGAGTGAGGCCTCATCACCACCATCCATCATATGAGTAAAGCACAGAAACGTGTTTCAAGTCATTAGAATTCTCTTTATTGACTTTTTCCCAGAACCGAGAAAAATAAAATGATAACAATCCACCCCAATCACATTAATTAACAATAAAACCTCAATCTGTAATGTACAGGATTACTCGAAATAAAAGGTCGACAATCAAGCAGCTTCAAATATGATTATTGCATTCCAACTGCATATAAGACAAAGATGTGTAGGAGAATGTCAAATATATATTTTATATTTATCTCAATGTAACACTGGTTCAAACCAAGGCAACAATAAAAAGGCGAGAAAAAAAAGGCAGCAACAAAAGGCAGCAACATTTGGCCAAACACTCATGTGGATATGTGCAGTAAGTTTCCGACTTTAAATAAACTCGCAAATATGTGCAACTGTGTTTGCAGTGTGTTTGACAGATAAGTTGAGGATGGTGATTAGGCCCAATCCCATAAAACCCCTAGCCCCGAGGAGAGGGAAGAGAAGAGAGGGGGACAGTAGAGGAGAAGAGGAGAGGGTGGAGAAGAGGCATATAAGGAAATGAATTTAGGGGATAAGGAAATCAAATAAGGAGAGGAGGTTAGGAGACAAGGAGATGAGACCGTTGACAGCAAACCGACTTAGATGCTGGCTGTCCTGGGTATCTCCTGGCTGTCTGCCAGATTCAGCTTCTGACTTGTGGAGAGGAGAGAGAGGAGTCAAGGAGAACAGCTGAAACACACATACACCTCACTCACACTCTGCTCTGAGCCCCGAGACACCCCCCCACAGAGAGAGAGAGAGAGAACAGAACAAAGAAATGTCATCTATTATGTAACTACAGTAAGTGTCCTGTAATATAAGCATATTTTTTTATAATATTCATTCTGCATTTCTTACATTTTTCTGTAAACTGTGAGCTAGAATTAAATCAGGTCAAAGTCAACAGCTCAAAGACACACCCCTCACTCACTTGCTCTGCGCACACAGTACACAAGACGGCACACACACACACACCCCCACCCTGTCCACACAAGTCTTTTAAAAGGATACATTGATGAACTCAGTTCCTCTAGCTGTAAAGAAGGACAGAGATGTTTCATTCCATTGAGCTAACACTGAGCCAAGATGCATACACAGAGCATGAGGTGTGTGTGTGGCTTTGCTCTCACATGAGAAAGCTTAGAGCAGGAGATGAATCCCAACTCTGGCCATGTGAAAACGGAGAAATCACTGTTTGACACACTGAGGGAGGCCCTGTGTGTTGGGATCTTAGGGCCGAGACTCTGCTACCAAGTACTTTCACAGTATTAACAGAATTTAAAAATCCAACACGACACTTAAAAAAGGTAGACTCTACGATACGACGCAGAAAGTAAACAGCAAAGTGGGTCAATTTCCACAACAACTAAGAGCGTTGAAGCGTGAGGCTCAACTTCTCCTCTGTTTTGGTGTCCTGGTTACCACGCGGTGAACAGAGTGAAGCCAACCACCAGATACAGTGTGTTACTGAGCGAAGTCTCATCTCGCTCATATCAATATCTTGCAGTGCTGCTCGTGGCAACGTCATTTAGCTGATTCTACTTTTAAGATGGTCTAAGCCACTGCAGCGTGGGCTGGAATCCACATCTAGCCCTGCAGCGTGGGCTGGAATCCACATCTAGCCCTGCAGCGTGGGCTGGAATCCACATCTAGCCCTGCAGCGTGGGCTGGAATCCACATCTAGCCCTGCAGCGTGGGCTGGAATCCACATCTAGCCCTGCAGCGTGGGCTGGAATCCACATCTAGCCCTGCAGCGTGGGCTGGAATCCACATCTAGCCCTGCAGCGTGGGCTGGAATCCACATCTAGCCCTGCAGCGTGGGCTGCTATTTCAGTACTCTCCTCTATCTTTCCTATCCAATAAACCAAATAAATATGACGAGTGGAATTGTCCCACTCCAAAAATATATAGTGTCTTACAAAAGTATTCAGACTTCTTGGATTTCTTCACATTTTGTGTTACAAAGTGGGATTAAAATGGATTTAATAGTTATTTTTTGTCAACAATCTATACAAAACACTAATGTGGAAGAAAATTCCAAATTTTTTTTTAAAGATATTTAATTTTATTTTTATAATTTTTTTTACAAAAGGTATTCAGCTCCTTGAGTCAATAAATGTTTGAAACACCTTCAGCATCGATTACAGCTGGGAGGTTTTTTGACGGTAAATCTATAAGAACGTTGCCCACCTGGATTGTACAATATTTGGTCAATATTCTTTTTTTATTCTTCAAGCTCTGTCAAGATGTTGGGGATCATGGCTAGACAGCTATTTTCAAGTCTTGACAGACTTTCAAGCAGATAAGTCAAAACTGTAACTTGGCCACTCAGGAACATTCACTCTCTTCTCTCAATGCAATGCTCTCTCTATTGGCTATCTGGCAAACAAACATTGCTACACACAATAATATCAAAGCCAGTATCAGCATGTAAAGTAGTTAGTTAGCTGTAAAATCGCCCAAACAAACTATATCAATTTAGGAGTCTAGAATCTTATCATGTTCAACCTGCAGAGCGATGTGCCTCACAGAGTGGAGTCTGACATTCGCAACGGTAGATATACTTTTGTGTAGATGGGAAACGTTGCCCATGATTCACTATATATAAAAGTATGTGGACACCCCTTCAAATTAGTGGATTCAGCTATTTCAGCCTTACCCACTGCTGACAGGTGCATAATTTTTTTTTTTTTTTAAACATAAGAAAAAATATATTAAAAAAAATTTTTACAAAAAAATGAAAAAATACAAAAAAATAAATAAATCGGGCACACAGCCATGCAATCTCCATAAACAAACATTGGCAGTAGAATGGCCTTACTGAAGAGCTCAATGACTTTCAACGTGACAATGTCATAGGATGCCACCTTTCCATCAAGTCAGTTCGTCACATTTCTGCCCTGGTCAACTGTAAGTGCTGTTATTGTAAAGTGGAAATGTCTGGGAGCAATGTTTGGGAGCTACGAAGTGGTAGGCCACACAATCTCACAGAACGGGACCGCTGAGTGCTGTAGCTCTTAAAAAAATCATCTGTCCTCAGTTGCAACACTCACTACTGAGTTCCACACTGACTCTGGAAGCAACGTCAGCACAAGAACAGTTCGTCGGGAGCTTCATGAAATGGGTTTCCATGGCCGAGCAGCCGCACACAAGCTTAAGATCACCATGCGCAATGCCAAGTGTCGGCTGGAGTGATATAAAGCTCGCCGCCATTGGACTCTGGAGCAGTGGAAAAGCTTTCTCTGGCAGTCCGACAGACAAATCTCGGTTTGGCGGATGCCAGGAGAACGCTACCTGCCCCAATGCATAGTACTAACTAGTTTGCTGGAGGAGGAATAATGGTATGGGGCTGTTTTTCATGGTTCTGGCTAGGCCCCTTAGTTCCAGTAAAGGGAAATCTTAACACTACAGCATAAGACATTCTACTATTCTGTGCTCCCAACTTTTTGGCAACAGTTTGGGGAAGGCTCTTTCCTGTTTCAGCATGACAATGCCCCCGTGCACAAAGTGAGGTCCATACAGAAATGGAGTGTTGAGATCGGTGTGGAAGAACTTCACTGGCCTGCACAGAGCCCTGACCTCAACCCCATCGAACACCTTTGGGATGAAATAGAACGCTGACTGCGAGCCAAGTCTAAATCGGCCAACATCAGTGCTCGACCTCAGTAATGTTCTTGTGGCTGAATGGAAGCAAGTCCCCGCAGCAATGTTCCATCATCTAGTGCGGGGGTCGGCAACCCGCGGCTCTAGAGCCGCATGCGGCTCTTTAGCGCCACCTTAGTGGCTCCCTGGAGCTTTTTCAAAAATATGAAAATGGAAAAAGATGGTGTGAATATATTTTTTGTTTTAATATAATTTCTTATCCAATGCTGTAAAAATGTGTATAATAAATATTTAATTTAAACATTTCTGTCAACGAAGATTTACGTCATAGCCTGCGACACACGTTTCTTTCAGCTCGGCGTAGTGCCAGACAGGTGGCTGTTGCAAACAAACCGGCGGGTGTGTCATGGGCCATGGACCCCAAAGGGAAAAAGAGAAAGATAGCTGAGGAGAACAGAGGATTCCACAGTTCTTGGACCGAATCATTTGCTTTCATTGCCAATGCGGAAGGATTGCCTGCACGTTTGCTTTGTAATGAGAAGTTGTCAAATAACAAAAAGAGTAACGTGGAAAGACATTTCCATTCTTCCTGACAGTTATAGGAACATGAAGAAATATGCATTTGGAGTATTATCCATCTTTGGATCAACATACCTGTGCAAGCAGATATTCTCAAACATGAACTACATAAAATCCAAATACCGCACCCGCCTCACAGATGAGAGCTTGCAGTCCTGCGTGAAGATTAAAGTTACATCTTACATGCCTGATGTTGAGAAGCTGTCCAGTGATGTCCGAAAACAGAAGTCACATTAAACGGGTAAGAAAACAATCCTGTCATAGGCACATATTTAGTAACAAAGTGGCTGTTTTTATAAAGTGATTTCTGATTTTTGTCAGTATATATATTTGGAATGACACAGGGATATTATTGTGTTTTGTTGCTCAGGTCCGAGGATGGCTGCATTGTATTGTGCGTGTCAAAAGAGAAGAGGGTGCTGCTGCATTTTACCCTTGCACATTCGCAGAAAACTAAAGAGAAGAGGATAATGCACAGAAATCGAACTTAAACTGTATTATTTTAATTGTATATACTTTACCTTTTCAAAAGGCTGCTGTTTTATTGCACTCTGTCTGTTGCCCAGATAAGGGGGAAAAGAGAAGAGGATTGAAAAGCATTTTATTTCCATGGGGAGGTCTGAAATTACAGGAGGCCTATTATGCACGTTGCACATTTTGTTGTTGTTTTTTCGAATCCTAAAATAAAAATGACATCAAAAATCTGATTTCTGTATTGTATTTCTATAATTTCATCAATGCAATGAAACATAATACATTAATATTATAATGGAAGTTAAACTTAAAGCACCATCATACAGCAGAGTAGTCACGTGGTGCGTCATTCTCTCCAGGATGCGCTGCAGGTAAAATAAAGGTTTAATCATGAATGCTCATTATGTATTTGTAGTCTACTTATCATTTTGATAGTAGGCTAATATAGCTAATAGACACTTACAGCATGTGTTGCCTTCATTATAAGGCTTATATAAGGCTTTTAATTTTTTGCGGCTCCAGACAGATTTGTTTTTTGTTTTTTTGGTCCAATATGGCTCTTTCAACATTTTGGGTTTCCGACCCCTGATCTAGTGGAAAGCCTTCCCAGAAGACTGGAGGCTGTTATAGCAGCAAAGGGGGAACCAACTCCATATTAATACCCATGATTTTGGAATGAGATGTTCGACGAGCAGGTGTCCACATACTTTTGGTCATGTAGTGTACGTCAATGGGCCGCAGTGCATTCTGGGATGTGAGATAATTAACTTAATCTGTAAAATATCGTATAGCTGCGGAATTATGATATTACTTACTTGAGGAAAATCTGCACCTTTCTTCAACATATACACTGACTTTGAGAAGGGATTGTGTGATGATTAGCTTTGCAACCGCATGACAACGTGATTGGTCGACAGTCTGCTGGGTGGGGCGTTACACGTTCCTTCATTCATGAGATTCCTATCTGCTTTCTATAATATCTCTGGCAACAGCACCATGCAATGCACCTTGGACGAAAGGCAGACAAATAGGAGAAATTACACATCTCTCCAGGTAGGAATATCGCTGAAATATGATCAATGGCTCATTGGAGAGAAGACGTCCTCCTGACAGACAGTATTTTGCAACTGCCTGTAAACACACAGTCCAGTTCATAGTGAATGATGACAGGCCCTACTGCCTGTAAACACACAGTCCAGTTCATAGTGAATGATGACAGGCCCTACTGCCTGTAAACACACAGTCCAGTTCATAGTGAATGATGACAGGCCCTACTGCCTGTAAACACACAGTCCAGTTCATAGTGAATGATGACAGGCTCTACTGCCTGTAAACACACAGTCCAGTTCATAGTGAATGATGCCAGGCCCTACTGCCTGTAAACACACAGTCCAGTTCATAGTGAATGATGACAGGCCCTACTGCCTGTAAACACAGTCCAGTTCATAGTGAATGATGCCAGGCCCTACTGCCTGTAAACACAGTCCAGTTCAAAGTGAATGATGCCAGGCCCTACTGCCTGTAAACACACAGTCCAGTTCATAGTGAATGATGACAGGCTCTACTGCCTGTAAACACACAGTCCAGTTCATAGTGAATGATGACAGGCCCTACTGCCTGTAAACACACAGTCCAGTTCATAGTGAATGATGACAGGCCCTACTGCCTGTAAACACACAGTCCAGTTCATAGTGAATGATGACAGGCCCTACTGCCTGTAAACACACAGTCCAGTTCATAGTGAATGATGACAGGCCCTACTGCCTGTAAACACACAGTCCAGTTCATAGTGAATGATGACAGGCCCTACTGCCTGTAAACACACAGTCCAGTTCATAGTGAATGATGACAGGCCCTACTGCCTGTAAACACACAGTCCAGTTCATAGTGAATGATGACAGGCCCTACTGCATGTAAACACAGTCCAGTTCAAAGTGAATGATGCCAGGCCCTACTGCCTGTAAACACAGTCCAGTTCAAAGTGAATGATGCCAGGCCCTACTGCCTGTAAACACAGTCCAGTTCATAGTGAATGATGCCAGGCCCTACTGCCTGTAAACACAGTCCAGTTCATAGTGAATGATGCCAGGCCCTACTGCCTGTAAACACAGTCCAGTTCAAAGTGAATGATGCCAGGCCCTACTGCCTGTAAACACAGTCCAGTTCATAGTGAATGATGCCAGGCCCTACTGCCTGTAAACACAGTCCAGTTCAAAGTGAATGATGCCAGGCCCTACTGCCTGTAAACACAGTCCAGTTCATAGTGAATGATGCCAGGCCCTACTGCCTGTAAACACAGTCCAGTTCATAGTGAATGATGACAGGCCTGTGTGGTGAATGGCTTGTTTGTATGAAGGCCTACTGTAGCTCCGTTTTTTTTTTTTTTAAGTGTCATATCCTTCCTGGGGGTGTATAGGAAGAGATTTTAATAAGATTTCATGTTGCTAAAAATGCTGTCAGTTCCACTTTAATAGTAGCTGGCCCAGTGCTCCAGTTGGCTTGATAGATGTGGAGGGTCAACACCATTAGTTGAGGGTCAACACCTTTAGTTGACCATATCTTTGCGTCTGGGTGGTTTAATACATAATGCACAGCATAATTATTAACTTGATCGTGCTTTAAAAAGAGATATTCAATGTCTCGTATTGTTGTTACCCATCTACCAATCACTGCCTTTTCTTTATGAAGCTTTTGAAAAGCTCCCTGGTCTTTGTAGTTTGAATCTGTTCTTGAAATTCAATACTTGACTGAGGGACCTTACAGATGATGTATGTATGGGAGACAGAGGAAGGAGTAGTCGTTCAAAAACCATGTCAACCCCTATTATTTCACAGTGAGTTTTTGTAACTTATGTGATTTGTTAAGCTACATTTTTCTCCTGAACTAATGTAGGCTTGCCTACACAAAGGAGCTGAATAGTTACGGAGCTACAAGATTTCAGTTACAATTTCTTAATTATCTTTAAAAAAAAAATGGTTCTTCCACTTTGACACAGTATTTTAAGTAGATTGTTGACAAAAATGTACAATTAAATCCATTGTAACCCCACTTTGTAACACAAAGCGGTCTGAATAATTTTGCAAGGCATTAACAAAACCTATTACCAGATCTTACGTTGAGCAGTAGTTTGTCCATGTTGGAGTCGCAGGCAGTCTTCCGTTGGTCCTCAGGCATCTCGTCCACCTCCCCATAAAGGTCAAAGTGCAGCCGAGCCAACTTCTCCTGCATCTCTCTCACATGTTCCATCTGATCTATAGAACACTCATTACCTAGAGGAAGAGGGGAGAGAGCGGGAGCAAGATGAGGGGGGAGAGCGGGAGCAAGATGAGGGGGCAAGAGGGAGCGGAGGGGGGGGCAAGAGGGAGCGGAGGGGGGGGCAAGAGGGAGCGGAGGGGGGGGCAAGAGGGAGCGGAGGGGGGGGCAAGAGGGAGCGGAGGGGGGGGCAAGAGGGAGCGGAGGGGGGGGGCAAGAGGGAGCGGAGGGGGGGGGCAAGAGGGAGGGGAAGAGGGAGCGAGGGGAGAGCGGGGAAGAGGGAGCGAGGGGAGAGCGGGGAAGAGGGAGCGAGGGGAGAGCGGGGAAGAGGGAGCGAGGGGAGAGCGGGGAAGAGGAAGCGAGGGGAGAGCGGGGAAGAGGGATAAAAAGAGAGGTCATAGATAGTGTTTATGTAAAACGTCACCTGCACACTAACACACACAGGTAATATGCTCTTACAGCAGCAGACGCTTTTATCCACTGAGCCACTAGAACCCTGGTCTCACCAAAGGCCTGTAGTTTTACACACACAGCTCACCAAAGGCCTGCAGTTTTACACACACAGCTCACCAAAGGCCTGCAGTTTTACACACACAGCTCACCAAAGGCCTGCAGTTTTCCATTGTGGAAGTCATTGAGAAGGCTCAGCAGTCCTTTCTCCATCTCCTGCACATCTGAGACGTCTGTCAGGAAGGAGTGTTGGATGGGGTCTGCCTGGCCCTGGCCTGCCTTACTGCCTGAAGCCTGCTGCTGTCTGGCCTTCACACCCCTGACACACACAACCAAATTAAGAACTTCACCTCAAAGCAGTTCAAGTCATCCAGATGATTACGGTTCTTACCTGCGGCTCTTCCCCTTCTGGCTGGAGTGTGTACCCATGTGGCTGAAGCCCAGATGACGTCCAGAGGCTGTGTTCTTCCGGGTGCTGGTTGGTGGGGCAGGGGCCTGGTTGGTGGAGGGCCTGGAAATCTTTCTCTTCAGCTTCCTATCCTCCATGGCATCATAATATGTAGTTCACTAGTTAGTCACTGCACACTCCTGCAGAAAGTATCTAGGATAGTAATCAAACAATAACGGTGACAAGTTTAGTAACCCAACCTAGCACTAACTTAGCTACGTTACAACTGTCAGCTACTGAAAACAACACGGCATGTCTGCTAGTGTTGGGTCCAGCTAGTTAACCAACCCACCGAAGCCATAGTTAACTAGTAGTAGTATCGCGAGGCCTTCCAAGTCTCGTATTGTTTACCAACTAGTTAACGCGAACTAGTATCTTATCAGTGTCGCTGTGCCAACTAAACCCGGAAGGCTCTTTGTAGTTTCAGTGAAAAGTGCTAATAAAATGGGATACAACGTCGTATGTCTAGTTTTTAATAGCAGAACTAGTTGTTGAAAGCGAGAGCAAAGCAGCTAGCTAAACAATGACGTGTTATCGACGTTAGCTAGCTAGCTAACCTAGTTAAACAGCTAGCATTGCCATCAAATCAGCCACAAATAACTCCACTACGCTAGCTGATTTAGCTACACAACTTTCATAAACGTATAACATGTAGCTAGCAACAGACCTCAATTTTCTCCGTTGTTGAAGTTATTCGTAGCTTGTTCATTCGATGTGAACATAATTTAAACCTGTTTGATATGTTGTGTTGTTGTTAGCTTGACTGCGGTCATCATCGTTATTATTATGGCTGAGCCGATAGAGGGCGATATCTGCACTATCGTCTAGGATTTATGTGTGTCTATCCGGTAAAATAAAATATATTTATAACTAACCCAAAATAGTTAATCTGTGTCGTTTTACAGTGGGAGCAAATGAAACATATTGGGCAGAACCAAACACGAGCTAGTTATATCCTTTTGGCTTGTTGTAGCATGTATTTGGATTTTCCCTTTAGGTAACTCCTCTGTGAAGGGTGTGTGAACTAACTCAATTCGACCTTGCACTCCTATTAAACAAAGCAATATTTTACAATTTTGTCAAAGAGTCAGGTCTATAAAACTTAGTGCACTGTGTTTGTAGCAAATTATAGTTTTGGAAGCAGAAAAATGTATTGAGATCAGATGTTTAATCGATGAGAAAATGAGCAGAATGTGAGCCCAGTTTCAGCCAGTTCCTAGAAGCCACCTGCTGCTGCCTGAGGCTGAGGAGAAACACACAGGTCAGTGGCTCACAGCACCACGCGTTAGAAAGGCATGTAGTGGAACGGCAGTCTAAAGCACTGCATCTCAGTACTAGAGGCATCACTACAGATCCTGGTTCGATTCCAGGCTTTATCACAACTGGCCGTGATTGGTAGTCCCATAGGGCGGTGCACAATTGGCCCAGCGTCGTTAGGCCGTCATTGTAAATAAGAATTTGTTCTTAACTGACTTGCCTAGTTAAATAAAGGTTAAATAAAAATATAAACAGCAAAACAACTGTCTCACTTACTAAAACTATGATTGTTCTCACTCACCAAAAATATTAATGTTTTAGTAAAGATCCTTGATTTCCAAGATCACAGAGTGTCTGGAACCTGAACTCTCCTCTCAAATATTACACGTCATATGGGATTAAAAAGGAGTTTATTAACAAATCAAATCAAATGTTATTGGTCACATACACATGGTTAGCAGATGTTAATGCGAGTGTAGCTAAATGCTTGTGCTTCTAGTTCCGACCGTGCAGTAATATCTAACAAATAATCGAACAATTTCACAACAACTACCTTTTAAACAAAAAGGAATCATTAAGAATATGTACATATAAATATATGGTTGAGCGATGGCCGAACGGCATAGGCAAGATGCAGTAGATGGTATAGAGTACAGTATATACATATGAGATGAGTAATGCAGGGTATGAAAACATTATATGAAGTGGCATTGTTTAAAGTGGCTAGAGATACATTACGTCAAGATGGCAAGATGCAGTAGATGGTATAGAGTACAGTATATACATATGAGATCAGTAATGTAGGGTAACAACCGTTGGGGTCTAAGATGTTGAGAGAAGTGTAATTGATGGAATATCATGCCTAACCTGTGAAAAATGTATTTACTACCACAATTTCCGACCTTCCCACAATGCAGGAGTGGTCTTCAGGGAGCTGCATGTTTCTGTCTTCCGTGACATCCATCTGATCAGATCAGAACAGGATGGATCAGCAGTGATACGTATTTCTGGTTTACATTCCAAAATACACTTAACAAAAATATAAAAGCAACATGCAACAATTTAAAAGAAATTCTGTCAATTTAAATAAATAAATTAGGCTTTAATCTATAACTTTCACATGACTGGGAATACAGACATGCATCTGTTAGTCACAGATACCTTTAAAAATAAAAGGTAGGGGCGTAGATCAGAAAACCAGTCAGTATCTGGTGTGACCACCATTTGACTCATGCAGCACGACACATCTCCTTCTCATAGAGTTGATCAGGCTGTTGATTGTGGCCAGTGGAATGTTGTCCCACTCCTCTTCAATGGCTGTGCGAAGTTTCTGGATGTTGGCGGGAACTGGAACATGCTGTTGTACATGTCAATCCAGAGATCAATGGGGTGACATGTCTGGTGTATATGTGGGCCAGGGAAGAACTGCAACATTTTCAGCTTCCAGGAATTGTGTACCGATCCTTGCGACATGGGGCCGTGCATTATCATGCTGAAACATGAAGTGATGGCGGCGGATGACTGGCACGACAATGGGCCTCAGGATCTCGTCACGGTATCTCTGTGCATTCAAATTGCCATCGATAAAGTGCAATTGTGTTCATTGTCCGTAGTTTATGCCAGCCCATACCAGAACCCCACTGCCACCATGGGGCACTCTGTTCACAACGTTGACGTCAGCAAACCGCCCGCCCACACAACGCCCTACACGCTGTCTGCCATCTGCCCGGTACTGCTGAAACTGGGATTCATCTGTGAAGAGCTCACTTCTCCAGTGTGCCAGTGCCCATTGAAGGTAAACATTTGCCCACTGAAGTTGGTTACGACGCCGAACTACAGTCACGACAAGACCCTGGTGAGGACGACGAGCATACAGATGAGCTTCCCTGAGACTGTTTCTGACAGTTTGTGCAGAAATTCTTCGGTTGTGCTAAACCACAGTTTCATCAGCTGTCCGGGTGGCTGGTCTCAGTCGATCCCGCAGGTGGAGAAGCCGGATGTGGAGGTCCTGGGCTGGCGTGATTACATGTGGTCAACGGTTGTGAGGCCGGTTGGACGTACTGCCAAATTCTCTAAAACGAAATTGGAGGTGGCTTATGGTAGAGAAATGAACATTCAATTCTCTGACAACAGCTCTGGTGGATGTTTTTGCTGTCAGCATACCAATTGCTCACTCCCTCAAAACTTGAGACAACTGTGGCATTGTGTTGGTGACAAAACTGCACATTTTAGAGTGGCCTTCTATTGTCCCCAGCACCAGGTGCACCTGTGTAATGATCATGCTTTTTAATAGTCTTCTTGACATGCCACACCTGTCAGGTGGATGGATTATCTTGGCAAAGGAGAAATGCTCACTAACAGGGATGTAAGAAATAAGCATTTTTGTGCATATGAAATATTTCTGTGATCTTTTATTTCAACCAATACTTTACTTTATTTCAACCAATACCTTACATGTTGCGCTTATACTTTTTTTCAGTATGAATTGTGTTCATTGTTTTCACAGCCCTTTATGTAATGAGACTAAGGACAGGTTTCACATGATGGATTATACATGTTTGGAGAATTTGACATAGTGGTTCCCAACTTGGCTTCTTTGACACATGCTGTACATCATGAGGAAAATGCAGTTTAACTCTGGGCTAGGCGGGACGAATTCGTCCCACCTACGTAACAGCCACTTTAAGCCTGTGGCGCGATTTTCAAAACCTTAAAAATCCTATTACTTCAATTTCTCAAACATATGACTATTTTACAGCTATTTAAAGACAAGACTCTCGTTAATCTAACCACACTGTCCGATTTCAAAAAGGCTTTACAACGAAAGCAAAACATTAGATTATGTCAGCAGAGTACCAAGCCAGAAATAATCAGACACCCATTTTTCAAGCCAGCATATAATGTCACCAAAAGCCAGAAGACAGCTAAATGCAGCACTCACCTTTGATGATCTTCATCAGATGACAACCCTAGGACATTATGTTATACAATACATGCATGTTTTGTTCAATCAAGTTCATATTTATATCAAAAACCAGCTTTTTACATTAGCATGTGACGTTCAGAACTAGCATACCCCCGCAAACTTCCAGGGAATTCGCTAACATTTTACTAAATTACTCACGATAAACGTTCACAAAAAGCATAACAATTATTTTAAGAATTATAGATACAGACCTCCTCTATGCACTCGATATGTCCAATTTTAAAATAGCTTTTTGGTGAAAGCACATTTTGCAATATTCTAAGTACATAGCCCAGGCATCACGGGCTAGCTATTTAGACACCCGGCAAGTTTAGCACTCACCATAATCATATTTACTATTATAAAAGTTTGATTACCTTTTGTTGTCTTCGTCAGAATGCACTCCCAGGACTGCTACTTCAATAACAAATGTTGGTTTGGTCCAAAATAATCCATCGTTATATCCGAATAGCGGCGTTTTGTTCGTGCGTTCCAGACACTATCCGAAATGGTAAAGAAGGGTCGTGCGCATGGCGCAATTCGTGACAAAACAATTCTAAATATTCCATTACCGTACTTCGAAGCATGTCAACCGCTGTTTAAAATCAATTTTTACGCAATTTTTCTCGTAGAAAAGCGATAATATTCCGACAGGGAATCTCCTTTTCGGCAAACAGAGGAAAAAATCACAAAGGCGGGGGCGGTCGGGTCATGCGCCTAAGCCCAGTGTCCCTTGATCGGCCACTTGAGAAAGGCGATAATGTGTTTCAGCCTGGGGCTGGAATGACGACATTCTGTTTTTTCCCGGGCTCTGAGCGCCTATGGACGACGTAGGAAGTGTCACGTTAGAGCAGAGATCCTTAGTAAAAGATAGAGATGGAAAAGAAGTTCAAGAAATGGTCAGACAGGCCACTTCCTGTAAAGGAATCTCTCAGGTTTTGACCTGCCATTTGAGTTCTGTTATACTCACAGACACCATTCAAACAGTTTTAGAAACTTTAGGGTGTTTTCTATCCATATGTAATAAGTATATGCATATTCTAGTTACTGGGTAGGAGTGGTAACCAGATTAAATCGGGTATGTTTTTTATCCAGCCGTGTCAATACTGCCCCCTAGCCCTAACAGGATAAAGACATTCACCTTTGGATAAAAGTCTCCTATGTCAGTCTACAAGGTTTTCATCGTAATCCATTAGGGAGTCAATGATGACTGTGGCCCTATGAATAAACCTGCTAATCATCATGTTTGGCTTGGAGTCTTGCATCAGCAAGCTGCTGTGGTAATGACAGTAATACTGGAGGAGGTCCTGGGTAAACCCCAGGATGTAAACCCCAGTTATCTAGCTGCTGTGGTGATGACAGTAATACCCAGGATGTATATCCCAGTTTTCTAGCTGCTGTGGTGATGACAGTAATACCCAGCATGTAGACCCCAGTTATCTAGCTGCTGTGGTGATGACAGTAATACCCAGGATGTAAACCCCAGTTATCTAGCTGCTGTGGTGATGACAGTAATACCCAGGATGTAAACCCCAGGATGTAAACCATCAGGATATAGAGCTAGTATTTTGTTAGGCCTTATCTATTCAGATTTGCTAATGTCCCCCTTTCTGAGAATATGGAGACACCAAGAAAAGGTTGGTTGAACCTTACAAAGCAATCGGTCTCTGAAGGAACAATGTTTTTTCCATGCTATTTTGACTATCAGGGATTCAACAGTCATAGTCAGTTTTTTTTTAAAATAAAATGTGTTTAATTTAATCAGGTACTTTTTCATACAGTATATTAACTGTTTTCACTCAATATTAGAAAGGTGTTCTTTATGTTTCGTGCACTCAGTGGTTGGTGGTGACATTTGACTTTTGAAAACAAAATTATGTGGAAACCGAGCTGCACTATCTAACTAACCTCCTGCCAAATGTATGACCATATTAGAGACACATAATTCCCTCAGATTACACAGACCCACAAAGACTTTGAAAATAAAATAAACATTAATAAACTCCCATATCTGTTAGGTGAAATACCGCAGAGTGCAGTCACAGTAGAACGATTTGTGGCCCGTTGCCATGAGAAAAGGGCAACCAGTGGAACACAAACAACACTGTAAATACAACCAAAATGTTCATTTATCTTCCCCCTACTATTCATACTACAACTATTGGCACATTGTTAAAACAACTGATAGCTGATAATATAACACTTGTAATGACTTTATCCTTTCGAAACCTTTCTGAGTCCAATGTTTACTGTTAATTTCTAATCATTTTTTGTTCATGTTGTTTTGGTTTCTTCTCACTTCTGTTTATTGTTTATTTCACTTGCTTTGGCAATGTTAACATATGTTTCCTATTCCAATAAAGGCCCTTTGAATTTAATGTAATTGATATGAGGACTCATTATGGACATAATCCATTCTAGCATGGATACTGCCATTGAGGGCTTCCACCATTTTAAAGTAGTCACGTTGTTGGTGATTCATATGAGTTGGGAGCAGTCAGCCAATGAAGAAGAACATGTACTACTTTAAAATGGAGATAGCCTCAATTGCACTGACCAAGCTGTCACAGATACTACAATGGCAAAGATACAAGGATGAGTCATCTATCTCTATGGCCTGATCAAATGCGTATCTGCCTTATCATTGGCCAGAATGGTCCCACCTGATCTCGCCTCCTGCCGCCTGCCTTCCATCTTTGAGGACGTGCATTTCCATTGTTAGCGGTCACTCAAATGTCTTGTCAATATAATAGGCCATCTTTGCTGCTGTTAACTTTTTAAACTTCCTGGTATTTGATGTGATGACGCCAAACCCTTTTTTAGTTTACGTTCCAACAGTCTTCAGTGGCTTCTCTCCTCGGCTCGACTTCTGCTAAATATGAATGTCTCGACTTCAGCCGAATAAGAATGTCTCATATCCTAAATAAACTAACAAAGTTGGTACAGTAAGTTTTCTAAATGAACTGAGACTGAACATGTCTGATGATGTTGTTGTCAAGTCAGTCCGAATATACCACCATATCCGAGTCAGTCTATCATGACCAAGTAGTGACTACTATCTGTCCAGCAGGTGGTGCTACAGTTTCATTTTACCAGCTGAGTCAAACCGCATCGCATGTAATACTACATGCCTACCTAGTCAGGATCCTCATTTGGAGATATACTGTTGGGTACATTTCAGCGTCAGGATATTCTATTTATCAAATGTCAATACACACCGATAAAAAAATAGTGTGTATTAACAAGAAAACATTTTAATGTGCATTCTGTAGATGATGTACTTTGTGTCCCATTTTGATTTATTTTAATGTCAAACTGAATTTCAACCCAAAAAATGACTGCATAATCAATTGAACTAAACAAAAAACAATGATTTCTGTGAGAGTGACCCCCCCCCCCCTCCCCCCAGGGCAGTAATCCCCCCAAAGAGGACCATCAGATCAGTTGGCCTGAGTCCTGACAGAGGCAGACAGAGTGACAGCAGCCCTGCGTCACCCTGACCCAGAGGAACCATGGAGACCTTGACTTGACTTGACTTGACTTGACCTTGACTTGGAGGATCAGTAGGAGAAACTCAGAAACACCTAGGGAGGTGGGTCCTTTAATGGGGTGTATTCATTAGTCCCAGACCGTAGCAAAATGTTTTGTAACAGAAACTGTTTACTCCAAATGGAAAACATTTTTGAACCACAATAAAGCACAACAATAACAACACCCTGTTCAGCGATTAACTCAGTGACCCCCTTTTCTCTCTCTCTCTCTCTCACACACACACACACACACACACACACACACACACACACACACCACACACACACACACACACCACACACACACACACACACACACACACACACACACACACACACACACAGCGCTCATGCGGAGACTCACTGAGGCATTTGCATGATGTGTTTCAGGGTGCGCAGGGTGTCTGTCTGTCTGTCTGTCTGTCTCTCTCTCTCTCTCTCTCTCTCTCTCTCTCTCTCTCTCTCTCTCTCTCTATTAAATTTATGGTGCTTTATTGGCATGGGAAACGTGTTTACATTGTCATAGCAAGTGAAATGGATAAACAAAAGTGAAATGGTGTTTGTTCTTCACTGTTGCCCTTTTCTTGTGGCAACAGGTCACAAATCTTACTGCTGTGATGGCACACTGTGGTATTTCACCCAATATAGGAGTTTATCAACATCGGGTTTGTTTTCGAATTCTTTGTGGGTCTTTGTAATCTGAGGGAAATATGTGTCTCTAATATGGTCATACATTTGGCAGGAGGTTAGGAAGTGCTGCTCAGTTTCCACCTCATTTTGTGGGGAGTGTGCACATAGCCTGTCTTCTCTTGAGAGCCAGGTCTGCCTACAGCGGCCTTTCTCAATAGCAAGGCTATGCTCACTGAGTCTGTACATAGTCAGAGTTTTTCTTAAGGTTGTGTCAGTTACAATTTAGGGCCAAATGTGTCAAGTAATTATCTTTTTGTTTTCTCATGATTTGGTTGGGTCTAATTGTGTTGTTGTCCTGGGGCTCTGTGGGGTCTGTTTGTGTTTGTGAACAGAGCCCCAGGACCAGCTTGCTTAGGAGGCTCTTCTCCAGGTTCATCTCTCTGTAGGTGATGGCTTTGCTATGGAAGGTTTGGGAATTGCTTCCTTTTAGGTGGTTGTAGAATTTAACGTCTCTTTTCTGGATTTTGATAATCAGCAGGTATCGGCCTAATTCTGCTCTGCATGTATAATTTGGTGTTTTACATTGTACACTGAGGATATATTTTGCAGAATTCTGCAAGCACTCTCAATTTGGTGTTTGTCCCATTTTCTGAATTCTTGGTTGGTGAGCGGACCCAGACTTCACAACCATAAAGGCAATGGGTTCTATAACGGATTCATGTATTTTTTTGCCAGATCCTAATTGGTATGTCAACTTTTATGTTCCTTTTGATGGCATAGAAGGCCCTTCTTACCTTGTCTCTCAGCTCGTTCACAGCTTTGTGGAAGTTACCTGTGGTGCTGATGTTTAGGCTGAGGTATGTATAGCTTTTTGTGTGCTCTAGGGCAACGGTGTCTAGATGGAATTTGTATTTTTGGTCCTGACCTTTTTAGGAACACGATTATTTTTGTCTTACTGAGATTTACTGTCGGGGCCCAGGTTTGATAGAGCTTATGCACAGATTCTAGGTGCTGTAGGCTCTCCTTGGTTGGGGACAGTTTCTAGGTGCTGTAGGCCCTCCTTGGTTGGGGACAGTTTCTAGGTGCTGTAGGCCCTCCTTGGTTGGGGACAGTTTCTAGGTGCTGTAGGCCCTCCTTGGTTGGGGACAGTTTCTAGGTGCTGTAGGCCCTCCTTGGTTGGGGACAGTTTCTAGGTGCTGTAGGCCCTCCTTGGTTGGGGACAGTTTCTAGGTGCTGTAGGCCCTCCTTGGTTGGGGACAGTTTCTAGGTGCTGTAGGCCCTCCTTGGTTGGGGACAGTTTCTAGGTGCTGTAGGCCCTCCTTGGTTGGGGACAGTTTCTAGGTGCTGTAGGCTCTCCTTGGTTGGGGACAGTTTCTAGGTGCTGTAGGCCCTCCTTGGTTGGGGACAGTTTCTAGGTGCTGTAGGCCCTCCTTGGTTGGGGACAGATTCTAGGTGATGTAGGCCCTCCTTGGTTGGGGACAGTTTCTAGGTGCTGTAGGCTCTCCTTGGTTGGGGACAGATTCTAGGTGCTGTAGGCCCTCCTTGGTTGGGGACAGTTTCTAGGTGCTGTAGGCTCTCCTTGGTTGGGGACAGTTTCTAGGTGCTGTAGGCTCTCCTTGGTTGGGGACAGTTTCTAGGTGCTGTAGGCTCTCCTTGGTTGGGGACAGAAACACCAGATCATCAGAAAACAGTACACATTTGACTTCAGATTCTACTAGCGTGAGGCCGGGTGCTGCAGACTATTCTAGTGCCCTCGCCAATTCTTAGATATTTATGTTGAAGAGGGTGGGGCTTAAGCTGCATCATTGTCTCACCCCACGGTCCTGTGGAAAGAGATGTGTGTGTTTTTTGCCCATTTTAACCACACACTTGTTGTTTGTGTACATGGATTTTATAATGTTGTATGTTTTTCCCCCAACACCACTTTCCATCAATTTGTGTAGGAGACCCTCATGCCAAATTGAGTCAAAAGCTTTTTTGAAGTCAAGAAAGCAAGTCTCTCTCTCTCTCCACCACACTCTGAGTCGTTCTCAGCCTCAGTAGAAGTGAGTGAGTAGTAATGAGTTGTTTGTAGCTAAAACAGAGTGATTAGTAATAATGGAATCGTCAGGCTCACAGGCCTATTACTGAGGCTAGGTAATGAACCTGCTACTGAACAACGCAAGATACTAATTACACTACAACACTCCTACACTGCTAATTAGAAGCACGGACGGACAGGAAATGCACTTAGAGAGAGGGAGAGACAGACAGAGACAGAGAGAGAGAGAGAGCGACAGGAGAATGATGGGACCCCACACAGTAAATAGTAGGTTCTTTAATTACAGTATTAAATATCGAGCCATCCATAAGGCTCCTCAAATCAGCAGGATTTGAAAACAATGTTTAGTAAGGGAATGAATTTGACCCGGTTCACTTTATTTATTGATACGTGCATGGAAATAGTCTGCTTTATTTTACATGTTTTATTTTATTTAACCTTTATTTATCCAGGTTAGTCTCAATGAGATCAATTCTATTTTTCTAGGGAGACCTGGTCCAACCAAGACTGCAGCAATGTTTAAGTGAAGTACGTCGTAAGATATTTGTTCAGTATGAA